>NC_056731.1:580558056-580573932 GCF_019279795.1 Protopterus annectens
GCTTATTGTAAACTCGGTGTAATGCAAAATGTCATCTTATAATAGTGAAGGTCCATGAAACCTCGCACTTGATTCTTATGTATAAAAGGCCATATGTCAGCCAAACCTCAAGATTTCACTAAAAACCTTCATACTATAATAGCACTATGGTCAGTGCACAGAACATCTATGACTGCTTTTCTTTTCTTTATATGTCAGTGCATCTGAATTCCACATTTGACCTCAAAACTTTAGCTGCCTAAAATCATATCATTTGAGCCTTGGCTCCTGGCATAACTCAAAGAAATCCTTTTTTTTTTCTGCAGAAATGCACACCATTTTAACTTCTGGTATAACAGAGATGTAGGAAAGGTACATCCTAGACCAGCACTGCATTCTGTATACTGAGCAGAAGCTCAAAAGTACACTCTAAGTGGAAAGTAACTATAATAGAAAATATAAAAATGAGACTGTGAAGAGCCAAGAACCCTTGCATAAAAAGACCATATAAACCCCCTTTCAAGATTTCATTACCAAAATATGTAGATAATAACACCAGCATGCTCAGTTGCTCAGTTATAAAATTTACCTCAGACTGTTATTCTCACATTTAGGACTTCAGTGTAGCTCAGCATTGAATTTAATTTTAACATTTTAGCTGCTTTAAATGATGGTATATGCATCATAACATGTTACACCTGATCAAAAATACATTTTCTCTTGTCATATATATTATATTTACTTCTAGTTTAATATGAACTCAGTAAAAAAGCACCTGGAGGAGAAAAAAAAAAAACAATAACACTATCAATGGAAAGGGGAAAGGCAAAATACTATGCTGTGACACTTAAGGCCTTTGAACCCCTAGATTTGGTATCTATATATAAAAATCCATAAGCCATTGCCCTTCAGTATTTCATTACAAGAGTTTCTGTCAGTAAAATCAAGATAATCAGATACGAAATGCACATAAGACATTTTACTACCCATTTCACTGTCGCTCAGTGCTGAATTTGATCCCCCAGTTTTATTTGCTTCATGCATCTCATTTGAGCCTTGGCATTTGCAATGGAACCATTTTTTTTCTCCTGTGAAATGTGTAATATCTTTCTTCTGATAAAATTACACCACAGTAAAATGCTTTGTAGAGCAGTGTTGTATTTTAATGGAAAATGAGTAGGAAACAATATGTCGGGCAGTGTCAGTGAAGGCTTATGGATGCCTGCATTTAGTACTTATGTCTAAAAGGCCATATGTTATTTTCCGTACAAGATTCCATTATAAAACTTTCAGAAACTAACAATAGGTTGATCAACTATGAAACTTTCATATGTTGCTATTCTGCCCTTAGGGATTTTAGTGCAGATTAATGCAGAATTTGAATCCTACAATTTTGGCCACTTCAAACAATGAATTTGAGCCACAATATGTTATAAATGAAAAATGTTTCTTCGTGAACTATATAAGATTTTTACATCTATGTAAAATCAGTATACCAACTTTACAGACCATTGTTTTTCTCTCCATCATGTGCAGTATTTAATTTATAAATAAAAGGAAGATATTCTCCAGCCTGTGCAGATGCTAAATCCAACATCTAAACGGAAACTAAGTATAATACAAAATGTCAGGCTGTTAATGAAGGTCTATGTACTCATATTTGGAAGCTATGAATAAAGGCCCATATCAGACAACCTTGAGATTTCATTATAAAACCCTTAGGCAGAAGCAACAGCATATTTTGGCTTCAAAATGCAGTTACAGTTGTTCTGCTCCCCTTAGGGATTTTAGTGCTGCTCAATACTGAATTTGACCACAACACTATAGCTGCTTCAGTGTATAACCTTTGTTTTACAAGATGTTATAAAGGAATAAAGTATATGTTTTTCCTTCTGTATTGTATTGTATAATACTGTTCTGTATTCTGCACCTTTTTCCTGTATGAAAATTCCTATAGCATTAGTAGTCCTTTGTCATAGTCAGAAAGAATAATGGATAATCTCCTGTTAGTATTGAGTGTCTTATGAGTTATCTTTTAAATCTATGCAACTCTCATATAATTTTTTGTATTCAAACAATGGGCAAATAAAGTGCCTGATGCATTATAGTCCATTATGTATTCTTCGGATAATTCTAACTGATGTTAGGATTTTTTCTGGATTTGTGTTTATCAACAAGAATTATTTGTGCCACTCACAAAGCACTAAATATATATTCCTGTATTTAGTAACTGCAATGTTTCTTCTCCTAAGACTACCCATCCTATATCAATAGGCATTGTTTGTCACTTGCTGCTTGACTGACACATACAGCTGTGCAGTGATATTATAACAAAAATCACTCTATATTCTGTGGTGGACTTTGGCTCAGTCAAGCAAAAAACTCCCTGACCCTCAACATTTAGAAATATGAGCTTTGGTTCCCCCACTGCTGCTACCTATAAGTACTGATGCGCATATACCTGCATTTATTTGTTTTTCTTATAAAATAAGTTGATAATTGTTTTGGGAAGCTTATCCTACTGGTGATAGCCTCAGAATTTTATTTATCACCTCCTAGGAGTAGTGTAATTTCTTTGTCTACATCTACAAAGTAAAAACCATCACATCAGTCAAAGCCTGTTTGTTCTTTTCAAATGATCCCATAGATGAGGTAGGGTTTAGACAAAAGCAGTAATACCAGTTGCATGTGGGCAGCTGATATTACTGTGTATGTCACACATTAATATGTTATGAATTGGATAACCATAATCTTTTGCTACTGATGCAGGAAAAGAAGAGACATAGCCTGATTATGTATAGCATGCTTTCTTACCTACTCAATGTGGAGTCATTTTTATTTAGTTAGTTTAGGGTAACTATTTCATTACTACTAAAAATTTCAGTAACAAAATTTTAATGCTAAAATAATTAGAGGGTTGGAAATATATTTTTAACAATATAGTTTGATGATTTAAAATCTCTAAACAAAATTATGTCAGGCACTCTTATAAGGTGTTTAGTTAATAATATTCACTTTTTAGGGTGGTAAAAGTATTTGATGAATGAGACTTATGGCTAATCAGTATTTAGCTAGCAATTTCACTGATGATCTTCCTGGACTTTGTGAATGGGGTGAGAACTGCTAGTCTATAAACAAACAATGCAATAAGCCTGCCTATTCCCACACTTGCAATAAAGACCACTCAAACAGTTGTACTTCAAATCATTGCAAATAAATTATGCTGAAGCTTCACTGGCAGTCATAGATTAACAACTAAATCTATCCATTTTAGAGCACTTTGAATGAAGGTAGTGATCCAGTGAAGTGTCTGCCTGACCTCTGTTTAGCCGGTTTTCCTCTGCAGTATCCAAATGTCTCAGTGGGGGCACAAATCTTAATAAAGGTATGGACAGTCTCAGAGTCATTTTGTCATGAAAACACCTCAACAAGGGCATCCACAGCACTTGAAGCAACCACTCTGAGATGGACAAAGGCATTAATGATCAAGTTGTTTTCAAAAATGTTTATGTTTAGTTATTTTCTGACTGATGAGGGGCAAAGTTCTATACTGCAAGAAGCAAGTTAGAGAAAGCCTTCTTCAGAGATGGCAGATAGTGTAGCTCAGAAAAGTTTTATTTACATTGTCCTGGATTTTAATTATAGAGAAAGAATAGGTAGTAACTGGTATGCATGCTAGTCAAGAACAGTAATCAGATTAAAGGAGTTTATGAAATTAAGTTGGAAAGAATAAGGGTAGATCTGCTTAAGATAAGGAGGCAGTTAGTCTTGGACAAATCAGTAAATCCCACTACCTTCTGAAGATTGGGAAATAAATGCGCAAATTCTATTTAAATCAATGTATAGTTCAGTAAAGTTAAAGAAGAAAATAAATGCAGTTTCAAGCTAAGAATCTAAGACTGGGAATGGTTACTAATAAGAGGAAGATAGTGTTCTAGCTAAAGATATGGATATGTTAAGGAAGCAGCATACGAAACTACAGATCAAGTAGGGATCAATAGAAATATAGGTATAGTCTGCAGCAAACTTTAAAGAGTATCAGTGGTCACTATGCATGATTTAACAATACTGATTTGAATTTGATTACAGTGCAGTGGCTCCAAAAAAATGAACACATATTTTTTGTAGTGTTGAATGAAGAAAAATATGTGCTGCATAAGTTCATTATGTACATAAAGGGTAAGACTGCCAAACTGTGGGTGATTAGGAAAATTATTAATATATGTAAAGAAATGAAGAAATCATAGGACAAAGACCTGATAACACAGGAGACTATAGCATTAGGGATAGGGACTGAAAATTATCCTTAATCTAAGTAGTTTTCCAGTGCGATAATCTCTGAAATAGCAAAATGGGCCAGTATCAATTCCAATACTTTCAAGCTACATAACTCTTTGCTAGTCCTATGATTCAATGGTAATTACAGAACTTAATGCTTAACATTTTTAGGAAAGTGGAAACTGCTGTAAAAAGGATGATATTACTACATTAAAAGTTGTAATGACTATGGATGTATTGAATCTTAAGGGAACTTTTTATATGAGCCTGTGTATGTCACGTAGAAGCCTTATATTTTCTTGTAGCAGATGTTTTCTCAGGGGGAGACCAATGCTCCAATGAAACAAATAAAAAAGAACCTCTGAAATTAGCACACAGCTCTACTATATAGGAGCCTACTGCATGCAAAATATTAGCATTATTAAAGGAGGATCACTGTAGCCAAAAACTACTTTTCATGTTATTTTATTTACAAGCTTGTGCCTGCTGGATATGCCTTAATGATTTATCTGAGTTATGTAGAAGGATTACCTAATGACAGCTCATACATGGTGATCAAAAGAGTTAGTGCATAAATCTCAAATGACAATGTCTACATTTTTGGGGAGGAGGTATTATTTATTAAGTAGGTGCAGGGGTCAGGGGTTCACTTTTGTCCCCAGAAAGTACAATAGTGCATTTATTTGCACAGAACTTAAGATCATGGTCCTGACATCGCAAGCTTGTATGGGTAACTGAATAATCACAAACTTCCCAAACTCTCTTGCCTGAAGTTAGAGAACTGTGAATTTTTACATTTACCAGTTAAATTGCAATATCTCAGTTGTGTAAGCCATTTTTACTCTTAGTGTTTTTCTGTTTTCCCTGTGGAATTAGTAAGGGTGTGTTGAGGGAAAGTACCCAATATGAGGAGCCAACTGAAAGGAATAAAGATGAATCAGCTGATGAGTCTAGTTCACTACTATTCCCATTCCCTGGAAAGAAAAAAAAACTACATTGAGGAGTAGAATGTCTATTTAATGGTAATGCATACAGTTTGATTTCAAGCCTAACATCCTGCTCAGCTCACAGGCATTAATAACTGATTTTCAACCAGAACTGTACACAGATAATAAGACAGCCAACCTCTTGGTAAAAAAGTCTACATGCCATAATAACAGGCAATTAGAGGTTTGAGAAACATGACACTTTGTAGTCATGTTTAAGTAGTTATAGGCTGACTGATAGTAGGAATGTAATACAGGGATTAAAATTTGACAAAGTTAGATGTGATTTAAAAGTCTCAGAAACTGGGATTAATGACTTTGAGAAGTCCGACATTACTTTTGTGGAAGCCTGTGGCATCAACAATATGCATCTAGTAAAGGAGATATGATTCAGTTACTTTTATAGATATTACTGTCTCCCCTCCCTTGTCACCTCTGAAACATAAACAAGTTAGCACATTCAGTAGTGATATAGTAAAACAAAGTTTTAAATTTAGATTTGAACATGTTCTTTTCTAGGAAATTATGAGAAAAATGCAATTTTCAAGTACTGCAATTGGACCGCACCATCCTTTTAACAGTGTTAAATATGTTGAATCACTGAAAATCATCCATAGTAATGCCCAACCCATTAATAAAAAAAAATCAACCTTCAATATATGATTGAGAATTTTGAAGATGACATGTATATAGTTACTGAGACATGGATCAGCGGTAAAAAAATTTCCTTTAAGCCTTCCAGGGTTTGTCAGCTCCCATAAGTACCATCTACTGGAATAGGTGGTGGAGTATATATCATTATTACTGATAAGCTAGATTGAGGTACTTGGTTTAATAGCAACAAAGCTGAAATGCTGAGCATTAGTCAGAATGTATACCATAGGCAATTTCCACTGACAGTTTTTGGCTTTGCTAAACCCGTTGTTAAACCCGTTGCAGATGTGGCAGTGGAATTTAATGATGAATTGATATCACTTCTAGCAAATCTTGTTCCATTCTAGCAGGAAACATAAATACACTGGCATAAATGAATCTACCTGTACCTTAACTAGAGACTGTGTTTAGAAGGCATTAGATTACATAGCAAAAATGGTTATAAACAAAATGTTAATGTCTCCCCTGTGAATGCAGATTTACTAGAGCTTCTCCTAACCCATCAGACATAGCTATGCAATTCAGAATTATGAAACAGAAACAGTGATACTAGAGGAAAACAGCAAATATTAAAAACTGCTGCTCTCCTTTAAAGTTACTTTTTGCATCCACATGTGGGAGTTGTACCCCCACACCCCCACTACTTTTACATGCTAACTCAAAGATAGCCACACTTAGAAAAAAATGGAAATAATCTGAAAAACAGCAATCTCTGACTTAGTATATCCAAATTCAATTTATATACATTCACAGTTGCTCTTCTATGACTCATATGTCCAAGTCTCAGAATTCAAAATAATTATCTTCATGGATATTTAGTAATCTGGAACTGAATGACATTATGAGCTAGGCAGCTGTGATCATAGAAGTCATTTGATCCATTTGTAAATGTGAGGGACAGACAAGGAGACAACCAGGATAAGAAATTTTGCAAGGTGTCTACAATGTGAGAAATAGCAACATCAACTCTATGATATGGGATAGACACAATGAAATGACGAACTGCTATGGCAGTGATTGCTAAAAAAATATTTTACCAGCTTAACAGACTTATTGAGAAGAATGTTTACCCCAGTGTATTGCAAAACATTCAATCATTAATTCATTGACATTGTTTTAATGCTTTGTGAAACGGTGTATATATAGCTGTGCAAATGCACAGATGATCAACATATGTATGTTCAAATAGTTTACCTACTTAATGTTATGCACAGTTGTTTTATTCCAGAGATCAGCATCAAAGAGGATCATCCTTCCATGTGTATGGCTTTCCTGTTGATGGAAATCACTGCCATCAAGGCTTCTCAGTGTGCAGTTGCAGTGATCCATTTTTTTTACTATAATGTTTCTCCATTGTGTATGTTTGTGCAGTTGTGGAGTTGACATATGTAAGAAATTATTACATTTAATTATTTTATAGATGTGTGGTTTGGTTAGTGGAGTACTGGAGATCTGTAGTGGTTCAATGATTTATTTTCTTTCAGTGTTATTTTGTGTCAGTAATTTCTGAATTTGATGAATTGCATTAGCTGTTTTACTATCAGCATTATTTGCTTTCAACATTTGATGATATAATTTGTTCCGCAGACATTTCATGCAGCAATAAGGTTGCTCCACAATGGTAAAACAGCAAAGCTGAAAACTTCACTGGCCACTGTCTACTTATTTCCAGCAGCATGCAACAAGGAAAGACACATATGTGGCATCATCTAGATCATTGAGAAGACTGTTGAGGTGGAATAAGGCCACATATGAGCTAATGTTAGTCACATATCACGCTACCTGTTTTATTAGCTTCCTGGTACAGTACAAATATAGGTGCACATCACTTAAAGTGCTTCTGTACAACATTCGGCTGCATTTATGCCCATACTGTTCTAAGCGGATGTAAATGTGGGTTGGACATTGTGCAGGATGATGTTAAGTGAACCACAATGTAAAGTATACCGTGTTTGCTTAAACTCCTAGTCGCTTAACATTCAGTGGGAAAGAGCCTATCCTGGACATTAAGTGATGGTTACCTGTAGTCCAGTGACAGTAAATAAATGTGAGGGTAAGGAAGCTTCTACTTTCTCTCACTGTTGTTTAAACTAATCCTGGGAGTCATTAAAAGTCATGTTGGCTTCAAGCTACACAATGTAAGCATTTTAGCACAATGACCATCAGTGCTTATTGAATATGCATGCTGCTTAACATGTCTACACATTTACAAGTACCTTTTCATGGCCAGCAATAGTGCTCATAGCCATGGAAAGGCACTTGCAAGCATGAGACATCAATCCACCCACAGCCCCTTTTCCCATTTTTGCACTTGGGGTTGGGGTGTCACTTCAACAGTGACAATCATCTAGAGCAAATATTTACACAGTTGGGTGGCTAGCCCTGTCATGGTAGTTCTTCCACATCACACACTAGCACACACATGCACACTCACACCTATGGCCAATTTACAGTATTCAATCCACCTACTGCATGTCTTTGGAATGTGGGAGGAAACCAGAGTACCCAGTGGAAACCTCCACGAACACAGGGAGGATGTGGAGACTCTGCACAGAAGGCAAGAATTGAACCTCTTGTTATGAGGCAACAACACCATCCACTACACTACAGGAAAATGTAAACAAAATTGCTTGCCTATAAGCAAACCTAATATACAACTATGCACTGTAGCCCAGAAATACCAAGGGTAAGCACACTGAAAGAATTCTGAAAGACGCAAGTAAAATGGGGGAAATTATACTCAGATATTATTGGTTCTAATGCAGAAATAATTAGAAGGGGAGAGAAAAATAGGAAAAATCTACTTAAATACTACAGACAAATATTCAAACATGTCAAAGAAACAGTTTAAGCACTGCCATATTGAAGTAATGATAATTAATTTAATGATAATACTTGACTTATGCGGGTCTATATCAGTCCATCGAAATGGCTGACAATCGAATACCAGATGTTCAAACTGTGAAGTCCAAACACTGATTATTGCAAAGCCGCGGAACACCGAATTCTTTCCCAGGGAAAGAATTTGGTGGGCCATTTCTGTGGCTTTGCAATTATCAGGACTGTGGTGGGAAGTTACGGGTCGGGTTCAGGTAAGTGTGCGATTGTGTGGACGCTAAGGTTAGGGTGCTGGTTAGGTGAGTTAGGTTTAGGGCCCGGGTGAGGTGGGTGTGCGATAGTGACAGACTTTAGGATTAGGGCGGCATAGGTGAGTTAGGGTTAGGGTGCAGGTCAGGTGAGTGTGCGATAGTGACGGACCTTAGGGTTAAGGTAAGTGGATAGGTAGTAGTGTATGTACAGTTCAGTGTAGGGTTAAATGTAGGATTTTAAGTGTATGTGTGTGGATTGATGTTTTTTTGTTGTGCTTGTGTTGTGTGTGTGTTTCTTGGAACAGCGATTTTTTTTCCCTGGGAAAAAAATTGCTGTTCTAAGACTTCGATGTTTGTGCAATTCGTGGTTTGAAGTTCGAACATATGGTGTTCGAACTTCAGCCATTTCGGTGAACTGATATAGACCCGACTTATGCACATAAATAAAAATGTACATGCTAAAAAAGAAGGTGAGAAGGACATAAAGATACTTTGTAACAAAGGAGAGTTACATGTTAATAAAATGCTGAACCGAGATAACAGTTTGCAAGGACAGTGGAGACTTTATGGGGTAAATACACAGACTGCCATTATTGCATACAAGATGTATATACAGGGTATTTGTGTATGCTAGCTAACACCACTGCTGCACTCTCTACCTCAGCAGGTATATGCAAGAAGAAATTAACCTTACAGCTGTTGTGTCATGCACATCAGAAAAGGACATTTTTTTTTGCAAATAACTCTTACTGGCACCGATAGGAAAGGGGTTTATCACCTATAAAGATGTAATAGACCAGCATGTGTTGTGTAGTCATGTAAATGCTAAATGGTAATATAATAGCACTCAACATACATAAGTGAGAAATGACAACACAGATTGGATGATATTTCATGATTTCACATGTTTCCATTGATAAATAGCGTACATCATATACATCATTATACTGGGCATGCTCACAAGGAATTACAGGGAACAGTAACATAACAACAGCAACAGACAAGAAAGTGTCATAACAGAGGTACAGTCACACTTTCTAAAGAGCTTACCGCATGTCATACATGTTTTACGGAAACCTTCATCTGTCTTTAAGCTGCACAGTGTGAGGAAAAGAACTGCAGGAATAAAGAAATGTTTGGACAAAGATATGCAATACAGAGAATAATTATTTCAGAAATAAGTAATACCTGTGAGCAACAAATGACATAATAAACATTTGCATCTTGTCATTATTGAATGCATGCCAGGACAGATATCAGAGAGATGAATATCAATGATGGACATCACAGAAATATACATATCAGTTGTGTTATGAAGAACACCCTTGATGGGCTTACAGCACTTTCCTATCATAATATAATAGTATGGATGCCACTATCTGTGCCATAACCATTTTCTTTGTGTAAGACACTGCTGTCTGACAGACAGATGTTACCAGATTCAAACCCTGGCCTGTGATACCAAACTGTCTACAGACCTCAGTATTGACTGTATGTTCTACAGGGGATAGCAATGGAAGCTATCACAAGCAACTGAAATCAATGTGTGAAGAATAAACATAATGTCAACAATCTAATATATTCAGAATGCTGGAAAGGAGCTACGCATGTTACTATCCACATAACAGACAGCAGTAGAATATCAATGCTTCTTTGCCAAGCTATTTCCATCATGCAGTACACAGACTGTCCCAGAACTGAACCACTTTCTTCTATCTGTGTAGGTATGTTATATAAGCCAGCAGTCAATACATGTGTCACAGGAGTACTCACAGGACAACATGCCCTGATTAACCATTTCACTGCCATGCAAACACAGCATGTGATTATATATCATTGTCCAACATAAAAATGGATACGAATTACTAGATACCATGTTTTTTGGGTAACATCAGTACATTCATAAAATGTTGCCCTTTTCAGGAATAGAACAGCAAGCTATATAAGTTTACTGTGTAACAGCATGTGGATGAAACACAAGAGCCACAGTGGAAGTCTTAGCACAAATGTGACACCTATGCTGAGTCATTACATCATATGATTGTGTCTCAAGCAATCTATTTGAGATAAAAGAAATGGGGGAGGCATCTTCAACTGTAAATGCACTAATTATAGCTGTGGTGGATGCCATTAATGCATTGCAATATAAGGCCACACAGTGCTAACAGTCACTGAAAGTAGATTATGAACACCTGAGGATTTGCCTACAGAAGATACATGATATTGTAGAGAATGAATGCACAACAGTAGAAGCGTTACTATAATTGTGAGATATGTCAGTATTTCAAGGTATTACATCATGTTATTGCTGCAAGGGATATGTGTCCCTGTAACTGCTGTAGTAAGGCAACAACATGCAGAATAATGTCTCATTCTCTTGTGACAGATAATGCTTACTACAAATTTTATATAAGGAAAATGTAATCACATGCCATCAGTACTCTGAAAAAAAGCATTGTTATGTGAGACGTTGTCATAGCTTTTTATAAGAGGAATCAACATCTATACGTGCACACAGGAGATGTGTTTGACAGCAGTGTTAGTGACATGTACCGTCAGAATAAGACTGACAGAAGATAGTCTGAGTTGTAATGGCTGGATTTGAACTACCTACCTAAGATCACAAACCAGAGATTAGTGCCTAAATCACAAGCACCACTCGGCATGTTGCTGTACAACTGTGGCAGTACACAGTTGAACAGATGACATCACCATATTTTATAGCTAGATGTTAACACTAAAAAATGGTCAAAGGGCACAATAACACTGTACAGCTACACATCATATATAATTTATGAAGAGTAGTCTACACAGTATGAGAGTGAGACATACACTCACAGCTGGTGTCAAACCTCCTACTGATGTAATGATCTACAAATCACAGTATCAAAGTCATGTAGAACAGAGAAGTCGTACCACAACAGTGAGATACTGCAGTTATGTAAGATTATGTAATCATTGTGTTGCCAAAAATGTCTTTTCCCTGGGGATATTAGAGTTTGCTATTTAATCAGTGTGCCACTGAAAATGTATCTCATAAGTGGAAGTATACGTAGTTGTGGTTGTGAAGTAGCCAACTGCATATAACAGTAATTACAGTCACACTATTTAAGGATGGACTCAAACCACCTATCTCATTATACAGTCTAGAGAGCACAGTATCATCAGTCAGTGCCATAGGAGAATTTTGAGTACAAGTGAGGCATACAGCATGTATGAAGGGATGACATTAGTCATCTGAAGTTATAAATGTTCTCACTAAAAAAGTGTGTAAATCAATTCTGAATCCATTTTGAGTGACAAACACACTCTTAGAAGGCAATCACTGCTGCACTCAAACCTCCTACCTTTCTAGTTACATATTCTAGAGAGCAAAAAATGCAAGTATCACAGGAGAAGTCTCCTGTACATGTTACTGTTTCACAGTAGGGGATGCCAAAGAAAATCATAGATAGAAACCATTGTATTATCCATCAAACATTTCTGTTACTGGGATGATTACATACTTGCCTTTTCTCATGCTTGAACAATGTGCCTTGATAAGACAGACACTTCCTACATGAGACAGTTCACTGCAGAATAACAGTGATGGATTATGTATGATTATACAATGACCCCCCCATTAATATTCCAAAACATGCATGCTGATAGGTCAGAGTGCACGTTGTAAATCAAAGACTTATACTAATGGAAAAAAGGTCCGGTTGCCTGGACTTTTTCCATTAGTATAAGTCTTTTTTTTTTTTTTTTTGGACAGCAGCGGAGAACAGAAGAGCTCCGTTGCTGTTATCTTGCTATGTTAAATGAGTTTAACATAGCGAGATATCTTATAAAAAAGCAACGGAGATCTTCCTTTCTCTGTTGCTTTTTTTAAAGCTGTCTCGCTATGTTAAACTCTTTTAACATGGCGAGACAAGTTTTTAAAAGAAACGGAGATCTTCCTTTCTCCATTGCTTCCACACACACAGTTCTGATGTACTGCATAACCATATGCATGCGCAGTACATCAGAACTGCCACAGAATAATGGACAGCTGCGGAAGGGCAGCAAGGAGGCATTATACAATGCCATTATTTAAGAAAACTAAGTATTTTTTTCTTAAATAATGTCATTGTATAATAGAAATAACCCACTTCTGGGTGTGGGTAATGCTGGATTTACCCACACTCAGGCATGGGTTATTGCTTAAATAGGTTTGTGACGAAAGGAGATACTGCCAGCCCAGCTAGCTGGAATTTTGTAAATAATTATATGTCATTGGTAAACATCAAAATGATTTATATAAGATGCTTGTGTTACAAATGTATTAGAACTGTATGTCATGTATATCAAACTCCTTGTATAGACACATGTGTTGAAAATGCATTTGCAAAGTGCTGTTTGAAATGTAACCAAAGTGTGCCCTACTGGAAAAAAAACAGAAATGTACATGCACTATTGTAACTGAATTGAAATGTACATGCACTGTTGTAACTGTTTAAATGTATATATTTTAACAGTGGAAACTGGAATACAGGAGGTTAACTTCAGAAAAATAACTGAAATTAAATTACTTTATGACTAGGCCATAAAAGATTGCATCTTTCAGTTTTCAGTGTAGCAAGAGACGCAACGTCTGTACTAGGAAACTTTCTGTATTATCTTTAGGGTGAATGAATTACTAGTCTTGAAAGCATGAAGGAATGTAATTACTTTATGACTTCCAGCATCTGCCAAAGATTTGAGGAGAAGCCAGTGTCTATATATTTTTACAAGTAGATGCTAAATACTGCCAGCTTCATCAATGTTTGTTATGGCCTGGGGACTAGAAGTCAGATGACCAGAATGATGTCATCCTACAAGCTAGCCCAGCAGTAATATTTGAGATATTAATTTGAGATGTCTCTTAGTGAGACAGGGCATTCTGCATTCTGTCTTGGACCTGACAACAACTAGAAGATCCATTCACAACATCTGCCTTGCTCTAATAGTAAGTTACTAGGGAATAGTAATTATTTTAGATACAGTCAGGACTATAGCAAAGCTTAGTTTAGATGTTTTTATTTATTTATTTGAGACTGTACTGCAGTGTTATTTTGAATATTTCCTATGGTTTTGAACTCTGATGTCACTGTAAAGATATATCTAGTATTATTTTATTCTTTTATTGTTTATTATGAAATGTATTTAAACCTTTCATTGTGGCTTATCCGTATAGCGGTATTTAAGTTTTGAGAGTACTTGCATACTTATTTGGTGACACTCCTAATAACCTTGCTTTTGGTCAAACTAACATGTGTGTTAATATTAATATTAATATTACACAGTACGACTGGACACCCTTTGTTAAGAGTCTTAAAGTAGCTGATAAGGAGTTGATTGGTGGCAGTGATATGTACCTTATAGTCTGGGCAGAAGGAAGCATAGCTAGTAAACTTGTGCCAGCCTTTCCCAGGTGTGTGTGTGTGTGTGTGTGTGTGTGTGTGTGTGTGTGTGTGTGTGTGTGTGTGTGTGTGTGTGTGTGTGTGTGTGTGTGTGTGTGTGTAAATAAAACCTCAAAGAGTGTGTGTGTCAGCTAAGTGGGCAGGGATATGAAGCACTGGTTGGGCAGAAAGGGTGCTGGAGGTCTTAGCTTGGTCACTCAGCTGAGATCTCAACTCTGTAGCTGTGACAGTAGGGAGTTTTACTAGGGAGCTGAAGAACGGTAGAGGAACCATCCCTGGACTGACTGTGGTCTCTGTGTGCTCTTGAGGGAAATTGTATTTTATGCAAAGAGCTGCATCTGGAGATACCATGTATGTACTTGTCATCCTCTCAGTGAACATCCCCCACTGGTGACAGTGGTGAGGATTGAGGCTCCTTGATTATTGGTCCGGTGGTGGGGCATCATAAAGTTAACCAACACTGTAACACAGTTGCAGGTGTAATCATTAAAGAGTACACATACATTAACCAACTAATAGAGTCAGTGTCACTCAAATCAAGATAACTTATCAAAATTCAATACAGACATTCAAACATTGTGGAAGCTAAGCAAACAATTATTTGTCTTGCCTTTTTTGTACTCTCTGCCAGATTAGCAATGCTGCCAAGCTCAGTTGTGCTACTGATGGTAATGTATTAGCACATGGGTAATCATATCTTGAAGTGTTGAACTTAGAATGGGAATTAGCACTTCACTATGGTGCTCTGTGCCAAATTTCAACAAAGAAGTGTGTCTGATGGAAGATAGAACAGATATGTGTTAGGGTCATGTTTCAGCTGTCATGATGTATACATTTCTCATGACAGTTGCAGTCAGTCAAACTTTATGTTCATATTGAGCCAAAAGGAAGAGGGGGCACAGCCACAACTTTGTGCTGAGATTTCAGAGGGCTAGAGGTTTCTGAGCTTCCTAAAAAACATAAGTTGCCTGTTTTCTTGCTTATTTTTACTATTTATTGATTATTCTTAACATTTATTCCACTTTTTATAACCTGCTCTCAACCTTTTAATGCATTTTATTACTATAAACAAACTGCACTGTTATACTGCAATTGTCTGCCTTACTGGGCCTGTTAAATCATTTTAGGTACTGTTTTTAATGTTTGTAAAGCTTTTTTAGCCATTTTCATGGTTTGAAAGGTATTAACTGGAAATGTACTCCATTTGTTAAGCATCTGTTTGTTCTGATTTTCTAGGCCAAGGAGTGTATCATACAGCTGATTTGTTTGCAGTTAAAAACATTCTCTAGAGTATATTTGTTCTTTTTTTAACTTTTATTTAGTGTCTCACTGATGTTTGCTGCTGTGGTAAACATTTCTTCCATGTCTTCCACCTAAAATAGTGTAGCTAGCAGCTGTAGCATAGTCCAGAATCAGGGTTGCTGTTTCTGGTCCTGGCTGTTTGTTCTGAGCACATTTTTCAAGCCA